>NC_081842.1:108815664-108855664 GCF_963259705.1 Myotis daubentonii
AATGTTTTATTTTATTGATGATTGATTTTTAGAGGAAGGGAGGGAGGAAAAGAGGAGAGGGAGAGCGACAGAGAGAGATATTAATTTGCTGTTCCAATTATTTATGCATTCGTTTGTTGATTCTTTTATGTCCCCTCACCAGTGATCAAACCCACAACTTGCTCTAACAAACAGTTATCTGGTCAGGACCGTAAACATTTTCTGATGTAAATGGATAATTGTTTCAAATTTCTTTATTTAACTTTTAACTTAGCATTTATTTATTTAGCAGTTTCTCAAGGAGTGTGGTTTTTAATCATACCATATACTATATGTGAAACAACTCCAACCAATAAAAGAGATAAAAAAATAATAAGATTGCCATAGCCAGTTTGGCTCAGTGGATAGAGAGCTGGCCTGTGGACTAAAGGATCCAAGGTTCAATTCTGGTAAAGACCACATATCTCAGTTTCAGGCTTAATTCCTGGCTCTGGTCAGGGGGCATGTGAGAGGCAACCAGTAAATGTGTCTCTCTCACATTGATGTTTCTCTCTCTCTGTCTCTCCCTTTCCCTTCCATTTTTTCCAAAAATCAATGGAAAACAACAACAAAAGAATAAGATTGTGCCCTAACCGGTTTGGCTCAATGGATAGAGTGTCAGCCTGCGGACTCAGGGTTCCCAGGTTTGATTCTGGTCAAGTGCATGTACCTTGGTTGCGGGCACATACCCAGTAAGGAGTGTGCAGGAGGCAGCTGATCAATGTTTCTCTCTCATTGATGTTTCTAACTCTCTATCCCTCTCCCTTCCTCTCTGTAAAAAATCAATAAAATATATTTTAAAAAATATTAAAAAAGAATAAGATTGCAGTTTTAAAAATCTTTGCCATATTTCCACATTTTCACATTTCAGAATAGATACATTCTTACATTGTGTCTATGCTTTCAGAAATTATATGTAATCATCCTATCTAATAAAAGAGAAATATGGTAATTAGTGTACGACCGCTACCTTTCCCATTGGCTAATCAGGGCGATATGCAAATTAACTGCCAGCCAAGATGGCGGCTGGCAGCCAGGCAGCTGGAAGCTAACATGAGGCTTGCTTTCTTCAGTGACGGAGGAAACCAACATTCCCTGCCTGCCTTGCCGGCCTCTGAGCTTGCAGTTTGAAACATTGTAACAAATATAGAAGCTAAACAAAACCCCAGTAACCCGCTTTCAGCCAGCCTGGATCTCAGAGGTGGAGTTGATACAGTGTTTCGAGATTATAGAACCCAAACAAAGCAGATACCTGCTTTCAGCAGCGGAGGCCTCAGAGCTGGAGCCAGAGCTAAAGCTGGCCCAGAATAAAAAAAAAGAAAAAGAAAAAAAGGAGCAGTTGGGAGCTTCAATCACCCGCCAGCCTGAAAACAGCCCTCAGCCCCTGTCCCAGATTGGCCAGGCACCCCAGTGGGGACCCCCACCCTGAAGGGTGTGTGACCAGCTGCAAACAGCCATCATCCCCTCATCCAGGCTGGCCAGGCACCCAAGCTGGACCCCCACCCTGATCCAGGACACCCTTCAGGGAAAACCAGCCAGCCCCCACCCGTGCACCAGGCCTCTGTCCTATATAGTAAAAGGGTAATATGCCCCCCAGCACCGGGATCAGCGTGACAGGGGGCAGCACCCAAACCCCCTGATGGGCCCTTCTCTGTGCGTGACAGGGGGCAGCGCCCCAACTCCCTGATTGACCCTGCTCTGTGCATGACACGGGGGAGCTCCCCAACTCCCCTGATGGGCCCTGCTCTGTGCGTGACAGGGTACAGAGCCCCAAACCTTCTGATGGGCCCTGCTCTGTGCGTGACAGGGGGTGGCGCCACAACCTCCCCATAAACCCTGCCTTGAGTGTGACAGGGGGCGGTGCCCCAACCCCCCAATCAGCCCTACCCTGAGCATGACTGAGGGTGGCATAGAACCTCCCAATCTGCCCTGCTCTGTGCATGACAGGGGGGCGGTGCCCCAACTCTCCAATTGGCCCTATTCTGAGCCTGACCAGGGGCTGCACCTAGGGATTGGGCCTGCCCTCTGCCACCCGGCGTTATCTAAGCCGGCAGGGCGTTATCTCCTGAGGGGTCCCAGAATGCGAGAGGGCAAAGGCCGGGCTGAGGGACCCCCCGTTCCCCCTGAGTGCACAAATTTTTTTGCACCGGGCCTCTAGTATTTCTATAAGTTCAAACATATTAGTATTATGATTGAATGTTTCTTACTAATGAAATCTTATGGTAAATTCTTTGCTGTTAAAATAATCAACCTAATGTATCTGATTGTCAATCTTGAATCTCATAATCTTTCATGCTTCCTTAGAGTAATGCTTATATTGTTATTTGATCAATCAATTTATAAAATGAGCCTTCCTATATAGAGAGACAAAGAACAATACTGAATCCTCTATACTAATAAAAGGGTAATATGTAATTAGACTGGGAGACCGGCCAGGGAGGGCAATTGGGGGCCATCAGGCATGCCGTGGCGGGGGGGGCAATTGGAGGCCATGAGGCCAGCAGAGAAGGGCAATTGGGGTCCATGAGGCGAGCAGGGGAGGGAAGTTGGGAGTGATCAGGCCAGCCGGCAGGGGGGTAGTTGGGGGTGAGCAGGTCAGCAGGCAGAGTGGTTGGGGGTGATCGGGCAGGCAGGTGAGCGGTTTGGAACCAGCGGTCCCAGATTGTGAGCGGGTTGTCTGAGGGGTCCCAGATTGGAGAGGGTGCATGCAGAGCTGAGGGACTCCCCACACCCCTTGCACGGATTTTGTGCACCGAGCACTAGTCTACACTAATAAATGAGAAACATGGTAATTGGCATATGACCGCTACCCTTCCCATTGGCTAATCAGGGAAATATGTAAATTAACTGTCAGCCAAGATGGCGGCCGGCAGCCAGGCAGCTTAAAACTAACATGAGGCTTGCTTGCTTCAGTGACAGAGGACTCCAACATTCCCCGCTGCCCGCTGCAGGCCTCTGAGCCTGCAGTTTCAAACATTGTAACAAATATATACGCTAAACAAAACACCAGAAACCAGCTTTCAGCCAGCTGGGATCTCAGAGCTGGAGTTGATACAGAGTTTCGAGAATCGAAACAAACCAGATACCTGCTTTCAGGAGCGGAGGCCTAAGAGCTGGAGCCTCAGAGCTAAAGCTGGCCCAGAATAAAAAAAAAGAAAAAGAAAAAAAGGAGCAGTTGGGAGCTTCAGTCCCAGCCTGAAAACAGCCCTCAGCCCCTCACCCAGACTGGCCAGGCACCCCAGTGGGGACCCCCACCCTGATCCAGGACACCTTTCAGGGCAAACCAGCCAGCCCCCACCCGTGCACCAGGCCTCTATTCTATATAGTAAAAGGGTAATATGCCTCCCAGTACCGGGATCAGCGTGACAGGGGGCAGCGCCCAAACCCCCTGATCGACTCTGCTCTGTGCATGACAGGGGGGAGCTCCCCAACCCTCTGATTGGCCCTGCTCTGTGTGTGACAGGGGGCAGCGCCCCAACCCCCTGATCGACCCTGCCTTGAGTGTGACAGGGGGCCGTGCCCCAACCTCCCAATCGGCCCTACCCTGAGCGTGACTGAGGGTGGCATCGCAACCTCCCAAACCGCCCTGCTCTGTGCATGACAGGGGGCGGCGCCCCAATTCCCCAATCGGGCCTACTCTGATCCCAAGCAGGGACTGCACCTAGGGATTGGTCCTGACCTCTGCCACCCGGGAGCAGGCCTAAGCCAGCAGGTCGTTATCTCCCAAGGGGTCCCAGACTGCGAGAGGGCACAGGCCCGGCTGAGGTACCCCTCCCTCCCCCCCGAGTGCACAAATTTTTGTGCACCGGGCCTCTAGTATATAATAAAAGGCTAATATGCAAATCGACTGAACGGTGGAACGACCAGTTGCTGTGAAGTGCACTGACCACCAGGGGGCAGACACTCAATGCAGGAGCTGCCCCCTGGTGGTCAGTGAGCTCCCACAGGGGGAGTGTCACTCAGCTAGAAGCTGGGATCATGGCTGGCAAGCGCCGTGGTGGTGGCGTGAGCCTCCCCTGCCTCTGTGGCAGGGCTAAATATGTCCGACTGCTGGCTTAGGCCTGCCCCCCCACCCCCATCAATTGGACATCCCCCGAGGGCTCCCAGACTGTGAGAGAGTGCAGGCCAGGCTGAGGAACCCCCTCTTCCCCTGAGTGCACGAATTTTATGCATGAGGACTCTTGTTACAAAATAATAATCTTGGGGAAAGTTGCAAGAAATAAGAAGTTTATTTTCTAATTTGGATGAAAAAAATTGAGCAGTTTAGTATTTTAATGTCAGTAATTGTTAAGGTATTTTTAAGTATATTTTATCCTACAGAGAATATGCCAAATCTCATTTTTCATCTGTTTTTCAATTAATTGCAGTGTTGTGATATAGGAAACATAAAGCAATATCATAACAAGTGATACAGTGAGTTAAATTTGATTCATGGAATCTGATGATTTCTTGAAAAATATCTATTTTCTTTCATCTCTCTCTTTTGCTCATTTGAAAGGATGAGTTATAATGATCGCAAAAAGCTATAGATTTTTATAGCACAAAAACTAAAACAGAAACTAAAATCAGGATCTTGTCATGAAGAGGTGAGAAAATTAGGCTCTGCCCAGGCCCCAGATGTGTGTGTATTTTCACACAATAATGGCACCACATTCTTTGGCCACTCCCATGTGCTACTAGAGTGTATGATTAGTGATGAATGTTCACTTAACTGGAACAAACCAGCCAACTCTTTCTGGAGTAGCAAATAAACCCAGAAAGTTCTTCCCTGTCACAGCTATTTAACAATTTTAGAAAGATCTTCAGTATTTATATTTCACATATAAGACACTAGCTTTATGTGAAGCTCCAATCTCTGTTTGGGCATGCACATTTTAATTGAATGAAAAAAATATGTACCAGCGAGAAAAATATGATGTATAAATTAAGAACAAAATGTTGTCCAACATAAACCCTGTTTCCTATTTTTATTTTTATCATTTTTATAACATGTTGGAATATTAATACAATAATGAATATATGTGGATAAACTATTTATGACATTGCTATGATCAGACGACTTGTTGATATTTAAATAAAGAAAAAATAATCAGTAAATAAGGTAACTGGTTTAGTGTTTACACAGATATTATAACATTGAGTTCATGAATTAAAGGGTTTATATTAATAACTAATTGCAGTAATTATTAGCTGTAATTAATTATAGTTTTTTCATTCTCCAAAAGAATGACTTTCAAGCATATTTAAATTTAAAGTACATTACATTTTATAACAAGAATCTGAAATCTGATAATAAAAGTCTAGTGGTGTCTTAATAAATATTAAAAGAAATGTATGTCCTCTTCCTTAAGCTAAAACATTCTAACTCTAACCATTTACATATGCGATGAATGTGAATTAATTTTACTATCTTGTTGATGTCATTTTTATTGATATTGATCTTTAATTATTTTTTTTAGCCAAAATGTAGCCACAAGAGCTATAGTGTTAACGTGTGAAGTTTCACCAAACCAGTTTGGCTCAGTGGATAGAGCGTTGGCCTGCGGACTCAAAGGTCCCGGGTTTGATTCCGGTCAAGGGCATGTGCCTTGGTTGCAGGCACATCCCCACTGGGGGGCGTGCAGGAGGCAGCTGGTCGATGTTTCTAACTCTCTATCCCTCTCCCTTCTTCTCTGTAGAAAATCAATAAAATATTTAAAAAAATAAAAAATTGTGAAGTTTCTTCTAAGAGATTTAATGGGAGTTTAATTGGGCATTAGAGGAAGTCAACTAGAGATTTAAGAAAGATTTTGAAAGAATGTCAAGGAATTTGACATGGAATTCACAACCATGTTTTTGGGGATATATTTTTCATGGATGTAATAGTTGGCCAATGCTGATTAACAATAAAGTTAAGTTGTTGTTAGAAGAGAATGGGAAGGTATGTAACATGACCTACTTCAAATACCTGACCTGGGGAGTTACAGGAAAAAAAGTTATGACTCAGTGGAAGCTGAAATGGAGTAGGAAAATCAGGAGGAATTCCTTTAAAAATGTTCCAACTTGCCATAGTTTTGTTCTCACAGTTTCTAACATAAATTTTACTTGCTGTTGGGAATGATATATCTATGAAAAAAATGTTAAGTATTTCCAGCAGACAGGGAAGAAGAAATAGTACCCAGAAGTCAGCATGGTGGATGGTAAGAGCACTGTACGGGGAGTCAGGACTGGGTTCCATCCTGGGTCTGTGACCACGAAGTTGTAGGACTTGACTCTGGTCACTTACCCATCTAGAATTCTGTGTCTTTGTTAAACAAGTGTGGTGCATTAAAGCACCTCTTAGTTTAGATGATATTCCAGGTTTTAGACTTGACTATGTCTGGAATTTAGAGGGTCTTTTAAAAAATTATGTCAGAGAGGGCACTTTATTTTTCTCAAATAGAGTGAGAATTACCTCCACTCTCATCATGTTGAGAAAGAGCTACAAGTGTCTGTTGAAGTGGCATGTGAGATATAATTGTGTCACCGTTCTGATGTGGACTTCTTCAGGAGTGTTATTGACTATGCACCTATGACAATCAACTTAGGAACAAACACTGCATTTTAATTTGCTGCAACAAGTCATTCAGTGGGGGTTTTCTCCTCTATGTAGTTTATTCTTAACTAGAGGCCCAGTACATGAAATTCATGCATGGGGTGGGGGGCTGGCCTGCACCCTCTCTAATCTCGGAACCCTCGGAGGATGTCCAACTGCCTCTCACACTCCGGGACTGCTGGCTCCTAACTGCTTGCCTGCCTGCCTGATCACCCCTAACCACTTCTGCCTGTCTGCCCCTAACAGCTCCCTGCCAGCCTGATTGCCCCAACTGAATCTACCTCACCCAGCACCTAGGACCCAGGATTCCCTCCCTCTGGCAGGCCGCAGGCACCCAGGACCTGGGCCACAGGCTGGCTGATCCCCATTCCTCTCTCACGAGCTTATTTGTGCCTGGCTGGTCCCCATTCCATTCTCGTGAGCTCATTTGTGCCTGGCTGATCCCCATTCCTCTCTCCCTCGTGTTGAGTGCCTGAGCCATTATGGTCTGATGGCATGAGGCCGTGAAAAACATTTGCATATTAGCTCTTTATTATATAGGACTAGAGGCCCAGTGCACAAAAATTTGTGCACTCAGGGGGGTCACTCAGCCCGTCCTGTGCCCTCTCTCAGTCTGGGACCCCTCAGGGGATGTCCACCTGCTGGCTTAGGCCCGCTCCCCAGACCTAAGCTGGAAGTCAGACATTCCTCTGGCAGCCCGGGAGCCCTCTGGGGATGTCCACTTGCCAGCGAGGAGCAGGCCTAAGCTGCAGTCGGACATCCTTAGCACTGCTGAGGAGGCAGGAGAGGCTCCTGCCACCACTGCTGTGCTGGCAGCCATCAGCCTGGCTTGTGGTTGAGCAGAGCTCCCCCTATGGGAGTGCACAGACCACCAGGGGGCATATCCTGCATTGAGCGTCTGCTCCCTGGTCGTCAGTGTGTGTCATAGTGACCAGACATTTCCAGTCGTTCTGCTCTTAGGGTCAATTTGCATATTACCCTTTTATTATATAGGATAGAGGCCTGGTGCATGGGTGGGGGCTGGCTGGTTTGCCCTGAAGGGTGTCTTCAATCAGGGTGGGGGTCCCACTGGGATGCTTGGTCAGCCTGGGTGAGTGGCTGAGGGCCGATTCCATGCTGGCCACAGCCCCTTTAGGGTAGGAGGTCCTGCTGGGGTGCCTAGCCAGCCTGGGTGAGGGGCTGAGGGCTGTTTTCAGGCTGGCCACAGACCCTTCAGGGTGGGTGGGGTCCCTCTGGGGTGCTTGGCCAGCCTGAGTGAGGGGCTGATGGCTTATTTCAGGCTGGTCAAGCCCCCCAGTGGGGACCCTCACCCCATGGGAGTGTGGCCAGCCTGGTTGAGGGGCTGATGGCCATTTTCAGGCTGACCACACCCATGGGCTGGAAGCAGGTATCTGGGATTTATTTAAAGTCTATAACTGAAACTTTGTAGCTTTAAGCGGAGCCCAGATCATAGAAGTCTTGGTTGCCCCTGGCAATAGAGGCTCCCAGCCCCTTCATGAGCAAAGGCCAGGCCAGCTGGAAGCAGGTATCTGGGATTTATTTATCTTCTATAATTGAAACATTGTAGCCTTGAGCAGAGCTCAGGGCCAGCCAGGGCAGGCGGGATGTTGGCTTCCTCCATCACCGGGGCAACCCAAGCCTCCTGCTCGCTTCAGCTCTATGGCTGCTGCCATCTTTGTGATGGAGTGAGGGAGTGACAGTTAATTTGCATGTTACTCTTTTATTAGATCGGATAGTATAGCTATATTAGGAAAGGTTTATTAAAGGATACTAATTTGGCAGAAAGTGAAGCCAAAATTTCTGTTAGGGTCTGAGTTTGTTCTCTCATGAAATCAAAGTATGAGTTCATGGACAAACAGGTAAGTGAAAGCAAAGTTTTATTCTCTCTCTAGGAGTAGATATATGCCCTGCTGGCTTCTGATTGGTTCTCTCAAAGAATTATACCTTAGCAACATCCTTGGGATTGGTTATTTCATACACTTCACTGCCTTATTTTTGGTTATCTTCAAGCTGCCTGCCTTAGCAACATCTATACATTTTAAAGCTCAAGTTCCTTCCGCAGGGAAGGACCTGATTGAGGGCTGCCATATCAGGTCCAAGGTGATGTCACTACCTGCATTCTGCCCACATCTGCAATGTTCTACCTACCCCACCCCCACCACCACCAGTGGTCCTGTCCCTAACTGCCTAGCCCTCTTCTATCTCCTCAAAAGCACTGAGTGTTTGGGGAAACTATAAGTCTGAAAGAGGGAAAGAATTAAGTTGTAGCCTTTCTTCTGCCAAAGCTATAAATATAAATGAATTATTAAATAGTGAGAGCTATGAAATATGCCATTGTATTTTTAATGAAGAAAAAAGCATATATATATATATATATATATATATATACGCGTGTGTGATAAATTTGCTTTGTGAGCTACATGGAACTGGTATTAATGCAGAGAAATGATGTGGATATCAGGATAGAGATAATCATTAGTCTGATTAAATGTCCCTAGAAAGGCTGAGTCAACTAAAAGGAAGATAGTAAGTGATGCTCTTTGAATCAGTGCTGCTTTATATTTTGCAGTGAAAGAACCACATCCCTCACCCACATTTTTATTTTCCCTCAAATTAAAGCAAATCAGGTTCAGGCTATTGTATTATACTAATTAGTCACAACATGCTTACTGTTTAGGTGCTCTGTTGCCCATACACCTTATTTATTTATAGATATTGCAATGTAATATTTCATAACAGTTTTTGGCTTTTGAGGATATCAGCTAAGCATGACTTCATTTGATAAATAGCAGGAAATACAAGACATTGTTATGACATGGTCCATGTCCCATAGCTTAGAGCAGTGTTTCTCAAAATATGCTAGCAGCATCACCCTCACCTGAACACTTTTTAGAAATACAAATTCTCCCCCACCCCCAAATATGTTTTTAGAGCAGTGTTTCTCAAAATGTGCTAGCAGCATCACCCTCACCTGAACACTTGTTAGAAATACAAATTCTCCCCCACCCCAAAATATGTTTTTAGTGATTTCAGAGAGATAAAGGGAGAGGGAAAGAGAGACAGGAACATCAATGATGAGAGAGAACCTTTGATCAGCTGCCTCTGCCTCCTACCTTCTGCTGGGGATCAAGCCTGAAACCCGGGCCTGTGCTCTGACCAGGAATTAAACCATGAACTCCTGGTTCCTTGGTCAATGCTCAACCATTGAATGACTCTGGCCAAGTAGAAATACACATTCTTGAGCCCTCCCAAGGTCTATTGAATTAGAAATACTGGGAATAGGGACCAATAATCTGTGTATCTGTATTCTAACAAGCTCTTTAGGTGATTCTGATGTGTGCTAATGTTTGAGAACCATAGCTCTGTGTTCTCTAATCTAAGTATTCATAAAAATCATCTTAAGAGATTGTGTATACTGCATAGGGCAAAGTAATCCCTCCTAAGCAAGATCACAACAATTTTCTTTGTAAATTGATCAATTGATTATAAATTTATGTGGAAATTCAGAGGGCCCCCCAAAATTATGGCAAACCTGAAAACCCCCACAAAGCTGGTTGTCTTGCACTAAAAGAAATGAGTACTTAATAACAACTATAATAATTAAGCCAGTATTACTCTTACTTCATTCCAGGGACAAAAATCAATTTCATATGGATTATAAATATATACATAAAATATAAAACAATAAGCTTTAAGATGAAAGTAGGAAAATATTTTCGTGAATTTAATGTAGGCAAAAATCTCTTTAAAAAAAGAATTCTGACTATAAGGGATAAATTGATTACATTAATATTAAGAACATATTTCATCAGAACAGTAAGAGAATAGAAAGCCCTACAGGTCTACCTCAAAGAAACAAGAAAAATTAATAATTAACTTTCTAACCCTACAACTTAAAGAACTAGAAAGAGAACAACAGGAAAGGCCCAGAGTAGGCAGAAGGAAGGAAATAATAAAAATCAGATAAGAAATAAATTACATAGAGACTAAAAAAAACAATACAAAAGATCAATGAAACCAAGAACTGGTTCTTTGAAAAGATAAAATTGATGTACGTTTAGCCACACTAATCAAGAAACTGAGAGACCCCAAATAAATAAAATCATAAATGAAACAGGTGAAATAACAACTGACACCATAGAAATACAAAGGATTGCAAGCAAATACTATGAACAACTATATGCCAACAAGCTGAACAACATGGATGAAATGGACATATTCCTAGAAAAATTCAATCTTTCAAGACTCAATCAGAAAGAATCAGAAAACCTGAATAGGCTGATAGCAACAGATGAAATTGCAGGATTAATAAAAAAAACTCCCAGCAAATAAAAGCATTGGTCAGTGGTGTTTTACAGAACATTCAAAGAAGAAATAACACAAATCCTCTTCAGACTATTCAAAAAATTCAAGAAGAAGGAACACTTCCAAACACTTTTACAAGGTCAGAATTAGCCTAATTCCAAATCCAGACCATGACACGACAAAGAAAGAGAATTGGAGGCCAATATCCCTTATGAAAATAGATGCTAAAATCCTTAACAAGATGTTAGCAAATTGGATCCAGCAATATATTAAAAAGATCTTACACCATGACTAAGTGGGATTTATTGTAGGGATTCAAGGCTGGTAAAGTATTTACAAATCAATAAGTGTGATACATCACATAAACAAATTGAAGACAAAAATGACATGATCATATCAATTGATGCAGAAAAGAATCTGCCAAATTCCAATACCATTTTGTGATAAAAACTCTCAGCAAAGTTGGAGTAGAAGAATCATACTTCAAGTTAATAAAGGCCGTAAATGACAAACCTACAGTCAACATCATACTCAATGGACAAAAAATAAAACCATTTCCCCTAAGAATAGGAGTGAGACAGGGATGTCCCCTTTCACCACTCTTTTTTTTTTATTATTGCTTAAAGTATTACAAAGGGTATTACATATGTGTCCATTTTTCCCCCCGCCCTTGACAGTCCCCTAGCCTCCCCTATCCCACAGTGTCTTATGTCCATTGGTTATGCTTATATGCATGCATACAAGTCCTTTGGTTGATCTTTTACCCCCCTCCCTCCTGCCCCCCAACCCTCCCCGAGCTTCCCGCTGCAGTTTGACAATCTGTTTGAGGCAGCTCTGCCTCTGTATCTATTATTGTTCAAAAGTTTATAATGGTCTCTATTATCCATGAATGAGTGAGATCATGTGGTATTTCTCCTTCATTGACTGGCTTATTTCACTTAGCATAATGCTCTCCAGTTCCATCCATGCCGTTGCAAATGGTAAGAGTTCCTTCCTTTTTACAGCAGCATAGTATTCCATCGTGTAGATGTACCACAGTTTTCTAATCCATTCATCTACTGATGGGCACTTAGGCTGTTTCCAGATCTTAGCTATGGTGAATTGTGCTGCTATGAACATAGGGGTGCATATATCCTTTCCGATTGGTGTCTCTGGTTTCCCGGGGACACATTCCTAGAAGTGGGATCACAGGGTCAAATGGGATCTCCATTTTCAGTTTTTTGAGGAAACTTTATACTGTCTTCCATAGTGGCTGCACCAGTCTGCATTCCCACCAGCAGTGCACAAGTGTTCCTTTTTCTCCACATCCTCCCCAGCACCTTTCGTTTGTTGATTTGTTGATGATAGCCAGTCCGACAGGTGTGAGATGGCACCTCACCGTTGCTTTGACTCGCATCTCCCGGACGACCAGCGACTCTGAGCATGTCCTCACATGTCTCCCTGCCCTCTGAATGTCCTCCCCTGAAAGGTGTCCATCTAGCTCCTTTGCCCATTCCCCGACTGGATTGTTTATCTTCCTTTTGTCAAGCTGCACGAGTTCCCTACAAATCTTGGAGACCAGGCCCGTATCAGATACGACACTGGCAAATATTCTCTCCCATGCAGTGGGCCCTCTCGTTGTTCTGTTGATGGTCTCTTTCGCTGTGCAGAAGCCTTTTACTTTGATGTAGTCCCATCCGTTCATTCTCTCCCCAGTTTCAAGTGCCCCAGCAGCTGCATCAGTGAAGAAACCACTCCGGCACATGTCTGAGACCTTGTTGCCCCTGGATTCTTCCAGAATTTCCATGGTCTCTCGTCGTACATTCAAGTCCTCCATCCATCTTGAGTGCATGGTGCAAGTTGGTGGTCCAGCTTCACCCTCCTGCATATATCTGTTCAATTTTCCCAACACCATTCACCGAAGAGACCATCTTGGCTCCATTGTATGTTCCCGCCTCCTCTGTCAAACATTAACTGAGCATATTGGTTCGGACCGATTTCTGGGCTCTCTATTCTATTCCACTGATCCATAAGCCTGTTCCTGCGCCAGTACTAGGCAGTCCTGAGAACAGTGGCTTTGTAATACATCTTGATATCTGGTATTGAGATACCACCTACTTTGTTCTTTTTCAGGATTGCTGAAGCTATTCGGGGTCTTTTTTTTATTCCAGATGAATTTTTGGAGAGTTCGTTCTAGATCTCTGAAGTATGCCGTTGGTATTTTAATGGGAAGTGCGTTGAATTTATAGATTGCTTTGGGTAGTATGGACATTTTAATGATGTTGATTCTACCAATCCATGAACACGGTATGTTCTTCCATCTGTTTATGTCTTCCTCTATATCTTTTTTCAACATCCTGTAGTTTTCTGAGTAGAGGTCTTTTACCTCTTTAGTTAAATTTATTCCTAAGTAGCTTAATTTTTTGGTGCGATGGTAAATGGGATTGTTTTTATAATCTCTCTTTCTGAAAGTTCACTATTGGTGTATAGAAATGCCTCAGATTTCTTGGGGTTAATTTTGTATCCTGCTACACTGCCAAATTCATGTATTAAGTCTAGTAGCTTTTTGATGGAATCTCTAGGGTTTTGTATGTATAATATCATGTCTCTGCAAATAAGGACAGTTTTACTTCTTCTTTTCCAATTTGGATGCCTTTTATTTCTTCTTCTTGCCTAATTGCAATGGCTAACACTTCCAGTACTATGTTGAACAGGAGTGCTGAGAGGGGGCATCCCTGTCTTGTTCCTGTTCTTAGGGGAAATGGTGTTAGTTTTTGTCCATTCAGTATGATGTTGGCTGTGGGCCTGTCATATATGGCTTTTATTATGTTGAGGTATGATCCTTCTACTCCTGCCTTACTGAGAGTTTTTATCAAAAATGGGTGTTGAATTTTGTCAAATGCTTTTTCTGCATCAATTGATATGACCATGTGGTTTTTTTCTTTCAATTTGTTTATGTGATGTTATCACGTTTATTGATTTGCGGATATTGTACCATCCTTGCATCCCCGGGATAAATCCTACTTGGTCATGGTGTATGATCTTTTTGATGTACTGCTGGATCCGATTTGCTAAGATTTTGTTGAGGATTTTGGCATCTATGTTCATGAGGGATATTGGCCTGTAATTCTCTTTCATTGTGTTGTCTTTACCTGGTTTTGGTATTAGGGTGATGCTGGCTTCATAGGATGAGCTTGGAAGTGTTCCTACCTCTTGAATTGTTTGTAGTAGTCTGAGGAGGATAGGTTTTAGTTCTTCCTTGAATGTTTGGTAAAACTCCCCTGTGAAGCCGTCTGGTCCTGGGCTTTTGTTTGATGGAAGCTTTTTGATGACTGCTTCAATTTCTTCCACAGTTATTGGACTGTTGAGATTTTTAGATTCTTCCTGATTGAGTTTTGGAATGTTGTATTTTTCTAGGAATTTGTCCATTTCCTCCAGGTTGTCTAGTTTGTTGGAGTAGAGCTGTCCATAGTATTTTTTAACAATCATTTGTATTTCTGTGGGGTCTGTTTTTATTTCGTCTCTATCATTTCTGATTTTGTTTATTTGGGTCCTCTCTCTTTGCTTCTTGGTGAGTCTGGCTAGAGGTTTGTCAATCTTGTTTATCCCTTCAAAGAACCAGCTCTTGGTTTCATTGATTTTCTGTATGGTTTTTTTTGGTCTCTATGTCATTTATTTCTGCTCTAATCTTTATTTTTTTATTATTATTAGTTAAGGTATTACAAATGTGTCCTCATCCCCCCCTTAACCCCCAACCTCCCCACCCCCACGAACTCATGCTTCCATCCCCCTATTGTCCATGTCCATTGGTTTGGCTTATATACATGTATACAAGTCCTTCGGTTGATCTCTTCCCCTTACCCCTGCCCTCCCCTACTTTCCTTCTGGGGATTGATAGCCTGATGGCTGTTTCTCAGTCTTTGGGTCTGTCCCTTTTCATCAGTCTATGTTGTTCTCTATAATCCACAAATGAGTGAGATCATGTGGTATTTATCTTTCTCTGACTGGCTGATTTCACTTAGCATAATGCTCTCCAGTTCCATCCATGCTGTTGCAAAAGGCAAGAGTTCCTTTTTTGTTTACCGCAGCATAGTATTCCATTGTGTATATGTACCACAGTTTTCTAATCCACTCATCTGCTGATGGACACTTAGGCTGTTTCCAAATCTTAGCTATGGTGAATTGTGCGGCTATGAACATAGGGGTGCATATATCCTTTCTGATTGGCGTTTCTGGTTTCTTGGGATATATTCCTAGTGGTGGGATCACTGGGTCAAATGGGAGTTCCATTTTTAGTCTTCTGAGGTAGCTCCATACTGTTCTCCACAGTGGCTGCACCAGTCTGCATTCCCACCAGCAGTGCACCAGTGTTCCTTTTTCTCCACATCCTCTCCAACACTTGTTGTTTGTTGATTTGTTGATGATAGCCATTCTGACAGGTGTGAGATGATAACGCACTGTCGTTTTGATTTGCATCTCTCATATAATTAGTGACTTTGAGCAGGTTTTCATATGTCTTTCGGCCTTCTGTATGTCCTCTTTCGAAAAGTGTCTATCTAGGTCCTCTAATCTTTATTATCTCCTTCCTTCTGCTCACTCTGTGGTTTTCTTGTTGCTCTCTTTCTAATTGTTTGAGTTGTAGAGTTAGATGATTTACTACCATTTTCTCTTGTTTTTTGAGATAGGCCTGTAGAGCTATAAACTTCCCTCTCAGGACTGCTTTCATTGTGTCCCATAGGTTTTGGATTGTTGTGTTTTCATTGTCATTAGTTTCCAGGATGTTTTTAATTTCTTCTTTGATCTCATTGGTAACCCAATCAATATTTAATAACATGCTATTCAGCTTCCAGGTGTTTGAGTATTTTGGGTTGTTTTTATTGTAGTTTATTTCTAATATTATGCCATCGTGGTCTGAGAATATGCTTTTTATGATTTCAATCTTCTTGAATTTGGGGATACTTTGCTTGTGACCCAATATGTGGTCTATTTTTGAATATGTCCCATGAGCATCAGAGTGGAATGTATATTCCATGGCTTTGGGGTGAAGTGTTCTGAAGATATCTATTAAGTCCATCTGATCTAGTGAATCATTTAGGATTGCTGTATCTTTGCTGATTGTTTGTTTAGAGGGCTTATCCAGTGCTGTCAATGGTGTATTAAAGTCTCCTACTATGATTGTATTGTTGTCGATCTCTCCTTTGATATCTTCCAGGAGTTTTTTTTATGAATTTGGGTGCTCCTGCATTGGGTGCATATATGTTTACCAGGGTTATATCTTCTTGTTGTATTGATCCCTTTAGTATTATGAAGTGGCCTTCCTTATCTCTTGTTACGGCCTTCACTTTGAGGTTTATTTTGTCTTATATAAGTATTGCTACCCCAACTTTCTTTTCCTTTCCATTTGCCTGAAAGATATTTTTCCATCCTTTCACTTTCAGTCTGTGTGAGTCCCTTCTAATGAGGTGGGACTCTTGAAGACAGCAGATGTATGGGTCATGTTTTTTTATCCATTCAGCCACTCGATGTCTTTTGGTTGGAGCATTTAGTCCATTTACGTTTAAAGTTATTATTGAAAGGTACTTGTTTGTAGCCATTTCTTTTTTTGTATGGCTGTTTTCTTTCTGAGCTTTTTATTTCTTCTTTTTACTCCAGTCCCTTTAGCATTTCTTGCATTGCTGGCTTGGTGGTGATAAACTCCCTTAGCCTTTTTTTGTCTGTGAAGCTTCTTATTTCCCCTTCAAGTTTGAATGATAGACTTGCTGGATAGAGTATTCTTGGATTCAGTCCTTTGCTTTGCATCACTTTGTAAATTTCCTTCCATTCTTTTCTGGACTGATGTTTTCTGTTGAGAAATCATTTGATAATCTAATGGGAGATCCCTTGTATGTAACTTTCCATCTCTCTCTTGCAGCCTGTAAGATTCTCTCTTTGTCCTGAATATTTGCCATGGTAATTATGATGTGTCTTAGTGTGGGTCTTTTCGGGTTCACCTTGTTTGGGACTCTCTGGGCTTGTTGTTACTTTTTTCTTCCCCACCTCAGGGAAGTTTTCTGATATTATTTCTTCAAATAGGTTTTCTAATCCTTGTTCATCTTTCTGTTGTTGTGGCACCCCTATTATTCATATGTTGTTTCATTTCATGTTGTCCCAAATCTCCCTTAGGCTCTCCTCTTGTCTTTTAATTTTTTTCTCCAATTGCAGTACATTTTGCTTCCTTGTCTTCTAATTCACTAATTCGGTCTTCCGCTTCTCCTAGTCTACTGATGATACTTTCAATGGTGTTTTTTTATTGCAGCTATATCACTCTTCATTTCTTCTTGGGTCTTACTTAAGTTGTTGATTTTTTCATCTGTTTCTTCTAGCTTCTTCCATATGTTATTGATTTTTTCATCTGTTTCTTCTTGCTTCTTGCATAAGTAGTTGACTTTTTCATCTGTTTCTTCTAGCTTCTTGCACAAGTTGTTGATTTTTTTCCCCCATTCGGTTTATGCACTCTAGGACCCTTATTCTGAATTCTTTTTCTGTAATGTTCCATGCCTCTGTATTACTTAGCTGCTTTTCTGGAGAATCCTCCTTCTCTTTCCTTTGAGGGTTTCTTTGTCTACCCATGTTTGATCTCACTGACATATCTAGACGTTGAGTCGTTCAGTGGCTCCTCCCTGGGTGGCAGTGGCTCCTTGGGCTGTGGTTGCTCCTCGGGCTGTTGCAGTAGCAGATGCTCCTCAGTTGGAGCAGCTCCTCTGGTGGGTGCTGTTTACAGCTGTGGTGGCTATTCTGGCTGGTGGGGGGATGCTTCGTGTACAGCTGCTGTTACTCAGACAGAGGTTGTGGTGCTCAGGAGGCTGCTGTTGCTTGGATCTGCTTCATTGATTTAAGGGCACACAATACAACACAACAAGGCACCACGTACCAGGCACTTAACATAAATATATTCACAATATTAATAACCCCAAATAAAGGTGACCACCTGAATTAAGAGAATTAGGGGATAAGGAAGAAAGAAGAGAAAAAGATAAAAGAGAAAAAAAGAAAAAAAAGAAAAGAAAAGGAGGGAAGAAAAAAAAGGAGTGCAAGAATGAAATTGGGGAAAAGGAGAGGGAAAGAACAGAGAAAAAAAGGAGAGAGAGAGAAAAAAGGAGCGAAAAGAGAGAATGAAGTAGAAGAGGGGAAGAGACTATGTAGATGAGGAGAAAACTCCTATAGAACCGCCACTAATCCCAACAAATTCCAGCAACAGCTCCCTGGAGGTGAATGCAAACTAGAAACAACCAATAATATCAAGAGCACTTTAAAAAAATGGTAAAATGGTAGCAGTAATAATACTGGTTAAAATAAAAATGTAGTAATTAAAAGGGTAAAATCAGGTGATGGAAAAAGAACAAAAATTGGTTTCTTAGTTAAAAGGTGAAAAAAGAAAAAAGAAGAAAAAAAAAAATTGAAGAAAAAAAAATTGCAGTAGTGAAGGTCCTTCTGTTCTTCTACTCGTCAGTCTGGCTCGCCTTAGTCCTGTCAGGTATTCAGAGAGTTTTGAATTTCCCTGCGATACACTGTTCCTCCATGTTGTAAACCACAGTCCTGATTTTAAAGCAGGCCGTATTTGTTTCCCAGATTGCCTTAATTTGTATTTAGCTAAGAGTCAGTTTGTGGCTCAGCCTCTGGGTGGCAGTGTTTCTGGATTGGCCTCCAAGGCTATAGGGCGTCTCTGTCCAGTAGCTTGGGTTTATCGTTTCTATTGCAGTTAAAACTGGTTTGGGGAAGTCCACTGCCCAGAGCTGGTTCCTTAGTAGTTACGTGCTCTGTGTTCCCTTTCACCACTCTTATTCAAAGTAGCACTGGAAGTTCTAGCCACAGCAATCGGACAAGGAGAAAAAATAAAAGGCACCCAAATTGGGAAGGAGGAAGTAAAACTATTATTCACATATGAGACTCCACCAAAAGACTTCTAAATTTAATAAATGAATGTAGCAATGTAGCAGGATGAATAATTAACACCCAGGAATCCATGGCATTGGAATCCATATATTGATTGATTTCTGAGAGAAAGGGAACAACTCATACAACTCAACAAAAGGAAGACAAACCATCCAATTAAATGGGCAAGGGACCTAAATAGACACTTCTTCAAAGTGGACATACTGATGGTGGAGACATATGAAAAATGCTCAAAGTCACTTATCATCAGAGAGATACAAACTAAACTATACCTCACACCTGTTAGAATGGCTGTCAGCAACCAGTCAACAAATGACAAGTGCTGGTGAGGATGTAGATAAAAGGGAACCTTAATACACTACTGGTGGGAATGCAGGATGGTACAGCCATTATGGAAAACAGTATGGAGTTTCATCAAAAAATTAATATGGAACTGTCATTTGACCCAGTGATCCCACTTCTAGGAATATATCCTAGGAAACCAAAAGCACCAATCAGAAAGAATATATGCTCTTAGCAGCACAATTTACAATAGCTAAGGTCTGGGAACAGCCCAAGTGCCCATCAGTAGATGAGTGGAAAAAAAGTTGTGGTATTTTTATGCTATGGAATACTATGCAGCTGTAAAACAGAAGGATCTCTTACCCTTTGAGACAGCTTGGAGGAACCTAAAGAGTATTATGCTAAGTGAAACAAGCCAGTTAGAGAAAGATAAGTATTACATGATCTCACTCATATGTGGAATCTAATGAACAAAATAAACTGATGAACAAAATAGATGCAGAGACATAGAAGCATGGAACAGATTGACAGATCTCAGAGGGAAGGTGGGAGTGGGTGGTGGGTGGGGAGAAATTAGCCAGGGAACTTATTTGCATACTAGAGGCCCAATGCATGAAATTTGTGCAAGAGTAGGGTCCCTAGACCTGTCTGGCGATCAGGGCCAAACTGTGGGGCAACTGGTGGGGTGATCGGGGGGGTGGGGAGGCTCCCACTGGAACCCGCCTTGGCTGGCCTTGGGCCTTCAGGCTGGAGGCAGCTCCTGCATTGAGCATCTTCCCCCTGGTGGTCAGTGTGCATCATAATGACTGGTCATTCCACTGGTCGTTTCACCAGTTTTTCAGCTGTACAGTCTATTTGCATATTAGGCTTTTGTTATATAGGATATGCACAGGCTACGGACACAAACAATAGTGTGGTGATGGCCTGGGAGGGCCCGGTACAGTGGGGAGGGGATCAATGGGGGGAAAAAGAGGACATCAGTAATGCTTTCAACAATAAATATAAATTAAAAAATATAGGAGAAACCAAGATGGCGGCATAGGTAAACACCGGAGTTTGCTGCCTCGAACAACCACTTCAAAAATACAACTAAAAGATGGAACGGACATCATCCAGAACCACAGGAAGGCTGGCTGAGTGGAAGTTCTACAACTAAGAGGAAAGAGTAAAACATACTGAGACTCAGAGGAGGCGCAGTGCTGAAGTAAAATACTAAGGTGCAGAGTGCATTCAGAGCGGGCTGGCGGCTGAGGGCGTGGTTGTTGTTTTCAATCGGGAGGGAGTCTCAGACTCTGAGCTCCAGCTCCGGGTGAGTCTCTAGGGACCCAGACTCATAAGGGAGAAGCGGGACTGTCTGGCATCGCTCAGAACCCTAGGGCAGTTTTCTCTCCGTGGGGCTTGCAGCAATTACTGGGACACTGAGAAGCAGAGCCTCTGAGGGCAAGACTGAGAGCAGCCATAATTGCTAACCCCGCCCTGTTGATCCCATGGGACCCGCCCCGCCCAAGCCCTGCAGGGAGACTTTTGCTGGATAGCCTCAGGCAAAGGCTAGATTAGCACCTCCCTAGAGATCCAGGAGCCAGGAAGCCCAGAGGTCAGAGTGGGACCATCCAGTTTGCAGCTCTGTGGAACCATAAAAGACACACTCAGGGGGAAGACTCAGTGAGCACCAAAGCCCCATTGAAGCAAGTCTAGCCCCAGAGGGGTGTCTCCAGCACAGAAGTTCTCCCACTGCAGACACAGCTGATTCTCACAGCCAATTGGCCTAGAGGTCAATTCCTCACAGTGATAACTACAACAATCAAGGCTTAATTACAACAAGACTGTGCACAAAGCCCACAAGGGGGTGCACCAAGAGTGTCTACCTCAGGTAATTGGGACACTTAGCACAGAAAGGAACTCTATTGACACAGCAAAGCATAAAAAATGAAGAGACAAAGAAACAGGACACAAACGACAGAATTGGAGGAAAGCAAACTGCTGGATATAGAGTTCAAAACCACACTTTTAAGGTCTTTAAAGAACTGTCTAGAAGCCGCCAATAAACTTAATAAGGCCCTCGAAAAGACTGGTGAGACCGCCGATAAATGTAGTGAGATCTTCAAGAAGACTGGTGAAACCGCTGATAAATGTAGTGAGATCCTCAAGAAATTTAATGAGACCCTCGATGTTGTGATAAAGGACCAACTAGAAATTAAGCATACACTGACTGAAATAAAGAACATTATACAGACTCCCAACAACAGACCAGAGGATCTCAAGAATCAAGTCAAAGATTTGAAATACGAAGAAACAAAAAACACCCAACCGGAAAAGCAAAATGAAAAAAGAATCCAAAAATATAACGAATGGATAAACAAATGTTGGTATAGTCATTCTCTGACATACTATGCTACAGTAAGGACAAAAAGAAACCCTATATATACACACATAAATTATGGATGAATTTTATGAACACAATGCCTGTGTTTTTAAGTTCACAGTGTAATTCCTTGACTAAAAGTTCAAGTACAGGAAAAACTAATCTATGGAAATCCAAGTTGGTGGTTAGGGTGTGGGATAGAAAGAGGGCACAGAAGGAAATCTTTGAAGGAATCTATTAATGTTCTGATTTTGACCCATGTACTGGTTACAGGGGTGTGTTCAATTTGTAATTTTTATTCAGCTGAATAATATTTTAGGTGCACTTTTCTGTTTGTGAGTTATACTTTAAAAAAATGTTTCCTACAAAAAATCAAAGTGCATAATGAAAGCTGCATTTTTAAAACACTGATCAGGAGGTAATGTGAGGGAGTATGGAGCTGCTATCAGGAACCAAGGAGAAAGAGGTTAGGAGACTATTGATTTAGACTTGAACAGAAATAGTAGCTTGGTGTAAGGTAGAAGCTGGGAGACAAATAAAAGAAATGAAATAAAAGGCAAGTGATGAGGTAGAACTGCCAGTACCACATGATGGATATCAAAGGTGAAGAGAGCAAAATACAGGGAGTGGGCAGACTACCTTCGAAGACCCTTCTGTTACAGAGGTGGATGCACCTTGAAGTCAGAATAAGAGGATTTCTAAAGCTGTGTGGGAGAGAAGGAGGTGCTGCATAAAAACAGAACTTCAGCTGATACAGGTAAGAGGACTTCTCAGATGAAGTATTTGGCATGTTTACTGCCATTCTTTCCTCAGACTACTTCCAGGATGACACATTTCCAGGTTTCCACCTACCTTGATTAGTCCTTCTCAGCCTCATGTACTGGTTCTTCCTCTGACATGCCCAGGTATCTGTTTTAGTCATTTTATCCTCAGTATGTGATCAACCAAGTTCAGGCTCATGGCTTTAAACAATGTAAAAACCGCTCCTCCAGATTAACATACACAAATAGCTACTCAAGATGCTCACATGTATTACTCAAAAATATCTAAGTCTCAAATTCAACATAACCAAAATTGAACTAATAATTCTATCTGAAAGTCTAATCCCTTTCCAGAGTTTCCCTTTGCAGTAAACGGCCCCACCGAAAATGCAGAAATATGGACATCATATTTGACCCCTCCCTTTTCATACCTATTTTTTTCACAACAGTAAATATTATTATTATTATTATTATTATTATTATTATTATTATTATTTTATGCCCTTGACCGGAATCGAACCTGGGACCTTTTAGTCCTCAAGCCAATGCTCTATCCACTGAGAAAAACTGGTTAGGGCCCAACAATAAATATTTTTAATTTTATACCCAAAATGTCTCTCAAATTGTCATCCTTGTTTTATCATCAACACTGCCATCAC
This sequence comes from Myotis daubentonii, assembly GCF_963259705.1. Classification (NCBI taxonomy): domain Eukaryota; kingdom Metazoa; phylum Chordata; class Mammalia; order Chiroptera; family Vespertilionidae; genus Myotis; species Myotis daubentonii. Next base: position 108,838,537 of record NC_081842.1, read on the forward strand.
CATAGTCCAAGCTACCACCACCTCTTGCCTCAACCTCTACATAGGCCTCCTCACTGGTTTCCTCTCAGACATTCTTGCTCTCCCCCTCACTTAACTTACTCTTCACACTCAAGTAAAAATGATTTGTTCAATATGCAGATATGATTCTATCAGACACTTAAAATTCTCAAAGGCTTTTGATTGATTTTAGGAGTAAGTCCAAAGTACTTAACAATGTCTGTATCATTTGGCTCTTCCCTTCCCAACCCATTCCTTCTCCATAAAAGTGTCATTTATCTCACATGCCTTTTGTACTTGCTGCATTCGCAACACTGCCCATTTACACCCATCTATTCCCAATTATCCTGGTTAATTATCAATTCTCTTTAACTCAAGGCTAAGTTCCTCTGGGAAGCATACTTGATTGTTCAGAATAAGCTAGGTTTTTCATGTACTTTTTTTTTAAAAAGCCCTTATTGGTTTAATTTATATTTTTCTATTTGCTTATTGATCAATGCCTGTGTCCCTCTATAGATTGCAACCTCCATGAAGACAGGGTGTAACTGAGCATAAGACCTTACCCAAGTTTCTAGAACAAACCCAAGAACATTTTATGTTCAATGAATATTTGATGGATGAAAGAACCATATGGGAAAATCAGACTTCATAATGAATAGCTCCAAGAAACAAATGAATGTCATTAGCTGATTGTTCGCAGAGGATATCAAGCAAACTAAGGCAAAAAAGAAATCAAGTTTAGTGAATAAAGATTAAAATTGACTTCTTATGGGGATAACAGGAAGATGGCTGCCAACGGGAAGGCAGACTGCAAGACAGTGTGAAAGTGAGAGAACCAAAGGAGAGTGTGCGTACGTACCAAGAGTGTAAATTTGTGGGTGAGCAATAGCTATACTCCAGAGAACTGTTGGAGACTGCTGGATCAGCTCCCCTAACCGGGAAGCCTCCACTGCTGCTGAAATCTCTCAGGGAGCGGCTGGCTCAGCTGCAGAGACCGTGCCATCTTGAGTGGCTGATATTGGAAGCATATACATCCAGAGACTCTGAAACCACGGCACCCAGCTACAAACCCAGGAACACCGGATCTCAAGTAGCACAAATACGTGGACTCAGACAAGCCCTGCTCCTCCTCACGGAAAGGTCATATTTCACCTAGATAAAGTTGTGGTTTGTAATTCAGGTTGGAGGGAGGAACGCACGGGGGGAGTCTGCACCCCACAAAGTCCACAGTAGTAGGGGCCAGCGTGATCCACGAGTGTGGAAGGGGTCCCGCAGGGCTGCTGGTTAAAGGGAACTCTAAAAATCAGCCCATAGCTGGACTGGGTGCAAAAAGGCAGCCTCATATTTTGCCAGTGTGCCAGCTGCTTAGTGCCAGGGGAGAGAGGATGTGCAAAGAGACTTTGGGAGAATTGCACACAGAGCTGGATGGTGGAGGGTTGCGAGCTCTCGCACTTACCATGGCTCTTCTTTTTTCCTACTTAAATCTTTGCTTTTGATTATTAAACCCAAAACATAGGACCGCCTAATTGGGGTCACTCACAGAGACTGCAGGGGAAAGTTCTTTTTGTGGAACCTGGGAATCAGAGCAGGGAGTAACGATTAAGGAACCAGGTCTGGGGCATTTGACTCTCCCAAACCAATATTAAGTGTGATAGGGAAAACAAAACCTAAATACTGGCTAGAGAGGACTTATAGCCTTAGAGGTCAATCCAGAAACACTGCCACCCAGAGAGTGAACCACAAACTGACTCTTCTGTAAACACAAATAAAGGCAGTCTGGGAAACAAAGAAATACTTCCTGCTTTAAAATCAGGTCTGTGGTTTACAACATGGAGGAACAGTGTATCTCAGGTAACTTCAGCACCCTCCTGAATACCTGACAGGACTAAGTGCCAAACAGAAGAGTAGAGGAAGTGAAGGACCTTCATTACTCCATTTTTATTTTTTTCACCTTTTACTTAAGAAACTAAATTGTTTTTCTTTTTTCCTCATCTGATTTTACCTTTTTAATTACTGCATTTTTATTTTTAACCAGTATTATTACTACTACCATTTTACCTTTTTATAAAGGGTTATTTTATTTTCTCTTTATTTTATTTTGAGATTAGTGTTCTACATTATATTTTCATCTTTCCTTTAGCATCATTTTACTCTATCTCAACTTTACCTTTATGCCAAAAGTCTCTTCCTCACTTTTCCCCTTTTGTTGCCTGGTTTCTCTTATCCTATTCCTGTTTTAGATTTTCCCTATTCCTTCTTTTTACCCCTTGTTAAAATTTCACCCTACTTATATATCTAATTTCCAATCCCCTGCTTTAAGTCCATATACACCTCTCTTTTTCTCTTTCTTCACTATCAAAATTTGTTTTCTCTATGTTGTTTTGTTGTTGTTTGCTTGATTGTTGATTATATTGGTTTTTTTATGCTTGTTTGTGAGATTGTTTCACTTTTTCTTCTTATTTTTTTTTTGTTAGTTTTTTTTTTCCCCCGGGTATTTTTTGCTTCTGTTTTCCCTCGCCTCGCTTGATATTAGTTGTTGTTTGTAGTTTGCATTCATCTCTTGGTATCTATTGCTGGCATTCATTGGGATTAGTAGCTGTTCTATTGGAGTTTTCTCCCCATATAAATAGTTTCTTCCCCTCTTCTATTTCATTCTCTCTTTTCTCTCTTACTTTTTTTTTCCTTTTCCTAATTTCATTTTTGCACCCCTTTTCCCCCTCTTTTTCTTTTTCTCTTCTTCTTTATCTCTAATCCCCTAATTCTCTTTTCTCTGGTGGTCACCTTTATTTGGGGTTATTAGTATCATGAATACATTTGTGTTCAGTGCCTTGTGCTTTGTGCCTTGTTGTGTTGTATTTTGTGCCTTTAAATCAACGCAGCAGAGAAAGTACTACATAACCAAACACCCGGAGAAGAGAAATCATGGGGAGACAAAAAAAAAAAAAAAAAAAAAAACAGCCTGCAGATGAAAGAAAAACAGGCATCACCAGAAAAGGAAGTAAACGAAGTGGAGGTAAGAAACATGTCAGAGAAAGAATTCACAGAAATGGCCATAAGGTGGATGAAAAGAATGGAAGACAAATTCAACAATATGTGTAAGAACCAAGAGGAAATGAAGAAGAGTCAAGAAGAAATGAAAACAATGACATCGCTGCTATAAAGAACTCATTAGAAAGCATCAAGAGTAAACTAGAAGAAGCAGAAGACCGCATCAATAAGCTAGAAGACAAGATAGGAAAATATACCCAAGCAGAGCAGCTTCTAGAAAAAAAATTTAAAAGCAGGAGGGGAACCTAAGAGAACTTTGGGACGACATGAAACAAAAAAACATCTGCATAATAGGGGTGCCAGAAGGAGAGAAAATTGAGCAAGGAATAGAAAACCTGTTTGAAGAAATAATGACAGAAAACTTCCCTGATATAGGGAAGAAAAAACTCACACAAATCCAAGAAGCTAACAGAGTCCCCAAAAAAGTGAACCCCAAAAGACTGATGCCAAGGCACATTATAATTAAATTGGCAAACACCAATGACAAAGCAAGAATCTTAAAAGGGGCCAGAAAGAGACAGAAAGTTATCTACAAAGGATCCCTCATCAGACTAGCGACTGATTTCTCAACAAAAACACATCAGGCAAGATGGAAATGGAATGAAATATACAAAGTCATGCAAAGGAAAGGTCTGAATCCAAGAACACTGTATCCAGCAAGACTATCAATCAAATTTGAGAGTGAAATCAGGAGCTTCACAGACAAAAAAGGACTACAGGAGTTTATTACCACCAAACCAGCAATGCCAGAAATGCTAAAGGGTCTGCCGTAAAAAGAAAAAAATAGGAAACGAAGAAGGAACACTGGGGTAAAGAATACAAATGGCGACAAACAAGTATCTATCAATAATAACACTAAATGTAAATGGATTAAATGCCCCAATCAAAAGACATAGGATAACTGAGTGGATAAGAAAACATGACCTGTATATCTGCTGTCTACAGGAAACCCACCTCAGAAAAGAAGATGCACACAGACTGATGGTGAAGGGATGGAAAAAGGTTTTTCAGGCAAATGGAAATGAAAAAAAAAGCTAGGGTAGCAATGCTTATATCTGATGAATTAGATATAAAAGTGAAGGACATAAAAAGAGATAAAGAAGGCCACTTCATAATACTAAAGGGAGCAATCAAACAAGAAGAAATAACTCTGGTAAACATATATGCACCCAATATAGGAGCACCCAAATACATAAACAAACTTCTGGAGGATATCAAGGGAGAGATTGACAGTGATACAGTCATAGTAGGGAAATTTAATACCCTACTATCACCATTGGACAAATCCTCTAAACAAAAAATCAGCAAAGAAACATCAATCCTAAATGACTCACTAGATCAGATGGAATTAATTGACATCTTCAGAGCATTTCACCCAAAGCAACAGAATATTCTTCTCAAGTGCACATGGGTCATTTTCAAAGATAGACCATATATTAGGTCACAGGAAAAGTCTCTTCAAATTCAAGAAGATAGAAATCATATCAAGCATCTTCTCAGATCACAATGGCATAAAACTGGAAATCAACTACAATAAAAACAAGCCAAAAACATGGAGACTAAATAGCATGCTATTAAACAATGACTTTGTTACCAGAGAGATCAAAGAAGAAATGAAAAACATCATGGCAGAAACTACAATGAAAACACAATAATCAAAAACCTATGGGACACAGCGAAAACAGTCTTGACAGAGAAGTTCATAGTTCTACAAGCCTACTGCAAAAAGCATGAAAAATGATTATAAATTACCTAACCCTACAACTCAAAGAGTTAGAAAGAGAGCAACAAGAAAAGCCCAGTGTAAGCAGAAGGAAGGAAATAATAAAGATGAGAGCAGAGATAAATGACATAGAGATAAAAAAAAATGCAAAAAATCAACAAAACCAAGAGCTGGTTCTTTGAAAGGATAAACAAAATTGATGAACCTCTATCCAGGCTCACCAAGAAGCAAAGAGAGAGGACCCAAATAAACAAAATCAGAAATGAGAGAGGAGAAATAACAGCAGACCCCAGAGAAATACAGAGGATTGTTAAAAAATACTATGAACAACTATACTCCAACAAACTAGACAACCTGGAGGAAATGGACATATTCTTAGAAAAATACAACCTTCCTAAACTCAATCAAGAAGAATCTAAAAATCTCTATAGGCCAATAACTATGGAAGAAATTGAAGCAGTCATCAAAAAACTCCCAGGAAACAAAGCCTAAGGCCAGATGGTTTCACAGGGGAGTTTTACCAAATATTCAAGGAAGAACTAAAACCTATCATCCTCAGACTAATCCAAAAAATTCAAGGGAAGGAACACTTCCCAGCTCATTCTATGAAGCTAGCATCACCCTCATACCAAAACCAGATAAAGACAACACAATGAAAGAGAATTACAGGCCAATATCCCTCATGAACATAGATGCCAAAATCCTCAACTAAATCCTAGCATATCAGATCCAGCAGTATATCAGAAAGATCATACACCATGACCAAGTAGGATTTATTCCGGGATTGCAAGGATGGTACAATATCCACAAATCAATATACGTAATACATCACGTAAACAAATTGAGAGATGAAAACCACATAGTCATATCAATTGATGCAGAAAAAGCATTTGACAAAATCCAACACCCATTTTTGATAAAAACTCTCAGCAAGGGGGGAATAGAAGGATCATACCTCAACATAATAAAAGCCATATATGACAAACCCACAGCCAACATTATACTCACTGGACTAAAAGTAACACCATTTCCCCTAAGAACAGGAACAAGACAAAGATGCCCACTCTCACCACTCCTGTTCAACATAGTCCTGGAAGTATTAGCCATTGAAATTATACAAGAAGAAGAAATCTGTCCTTATTTGCAGATGACATGATATTATACATAAAAAACCCTAAAGACTCCACCAAAAAACTATTAGACTTAATAAATGAATTTGGCAATGTAGCAGGATACAAAATTAACCCCAAGAAATTTATGGCATTTCTATACACCAATAGTGAAATTACAGAAAGAGAGACTAAAAAAGAAATTCCATTTACCATCACACCAAAATATTTAAGATACCTAGGAATAAACTAACTAAAGAGGTAAGAGACCTCTACTCAGAAAACTACAGGATGTTGAAAAAAGATATAGAGGAAGGCATAAACAGATGGAAGAACATACCATGTTCTTGGATTGTTAGAATCAACATTATTAAAATGTCCATACTACCCAAAGCAATCTATAAATTCAACGCACTTCCCATTAAAATACCAATGACATACTTCACAGACCTAGAACAAACACTCCAAAAATTCATCTGGAATAAAAAAAAGACCCGGAATAGCTGCAGTGATCCTGAGAAAGAATAATAAAGTAGGTGGTATCTCAATACCAGATATCAAGCTGCATTACAAAGCCACTGTTCTCAAAACTGCCTGGTACTGGCACAAGAACAGACATATAGATCAATGGAATAGAATAGAGAGCCCAGAAATTGACCTGAACCGATATGCTCAGTTAATTTTTGACAAAGGAGGAAAGAACATATAATGGAGTCAAGACAGTCTCTTCAATAAATGGTGCTGGCAAAATTGGACAGATACATGCAAAAACAAAAACAAAAACAAAAACAAAAACAAGAAATAAACTAGACCACCTACTTACACCATACACAAAAATAAACTCAAAATGGATAAAGTACTTAAATGTAAGATGGGAAACCATAAAAGTACTAGAGGAATCCAAAGGCAACAAAATCTCAGACTTATGCTGAAGCAATTTTGTCACCGATACATCTCCTAGGGCATTGGAAACTAAAGAGAAAATAAAGAAATGGGACTACATCAAAATAAAAATCTTTTGCACAGCATAGGAAACCATCAACAAAACAACAAGAAAGCCCACTGCATGGGAGAACATATTTGCCAATGTTATCCCCGATAAGGGTTTAATCTCCAACATTTATAGGGAACTCAGACAACTTAACAAAAGAAAGATAAACAATCCAATCAAAAAATGGACAAAGCAACAGCCTAAGTGCCCATCAGTAGATGAATGGATTAGAAAACTGTGGTACATCTACACGATGGAATACTATGCTGCTGTAAAAAGGAAGGAACTCTTACCATTTGCAACGGCATGGATGGAACTGGAGAGCATTATGCTAAGTGAAATAAGCCAGTCAATAAAGGAAAAATACCACATGATCTCACTCATTCATGGACAATAGAGACCATTATAAACTTTTGAACAATAATAGATACAGAGGCAGAGCTGCCTCAAACAGATTGTCAAACTGCAGCGGGAAGGCCGGGGAGGGTTGGGGGGCAGGAGGTAGGGGGGTAAGAGATCAACTAAAGGACTTGTATGCATGCATATAAGCATAACCAATGGACATAAGACACTGGGGGATAGGGGAGGCTAGGGGACTGTCTAGGGTGGGGGGATAAAATGGATACATATGTAATGCCCTTTGTAATACTTTAAGCAATAAAAAAAAAGTGTATTAAAAAAAAACTGGACAAAGGACCTAAATAGACACTTTTCAAAAGAGAACATTCCGAAAGCCAAGAGACATATGAAAACATGCTCAAAGTCACTAATCATCCAAGAGATGCAAATCAAAACAACAATGAGGTACCATCTCACACCTGTCAGAATGGCTATCATCAACAAATCAAAAAACGACAAGTGCTGGAGAGGATGTGGAGAAAAAGGAACACTGGTGCACTGCTGGTGGGAATGCAGACTGGTGCAGCCACTATGGAGATCAGTATGTAGTTTCTTCAAAAAACTAAAAATGGAACTTCCATTTGACCCAGCAATCCCACTTCTAGGAATATATCCCAAGAAACCAGAAACACCAATCAGAAAGGATATATGCATCCCTATGTTCATAGCAGCACAATTTACCATAGCTAAGATTTGGAAACAGCGTAAGTGCCCATCAACGGATGAATGGATTAGAAACCACTGGTACATATACACAATGGAATACTATGCTGCTATAAAAAAGAAGGAATTCTTACCATTTTTAACAGCATGGATGAACTAGAGAGCATTATGCTAAGTGAAATAAGCCAGTCAGTGAAAGAAAAATACCACATGATCTCACTCATTTATGGATAATAAAGAGCATTATAAACTGATGAACAAAAATAGATACAGAGGCAGAGCAGCATTAAACAGACTGTCAAACTACAACAGGAAGGTTGGGGAGGGTAGTGGGGGTTAAGAGATCAACCAAAGGACTTGTATGCCTGTGTAAAAGCATAACCAATGGACACAAGATACTGGGACGTAGGGGAGGCCGGGGGAAGGTCAAGGGGAAAAAAAGGAGACAAATGTACTACTCTTTGTAATATTTTAAGCAATAAAAAGAAAAAAGAAAAAAAATTGACTTCTTATGGCTTTGCCTAGATTTGCCTTTTACACCACTTTAGTGTTAGTCACTCCTATGGCATTCAAAAAGGTCTTCAATTGAATTCTGGGAATTAGAATACCACATCATTGGCTCAGAATAGTTTGACCTCAATTTAAAGAATAGCTAAGTTATAGATTTTAATCGTTTTCATTTTTTCGAATGTCGTCTGACATGTAATAACTACATGAGCAAAGATTTCAGGATCTTAAGTTTGGGTAATAAGGGACTAAAGAAGCCGATTCTAAGGTTTCTTCACACTATGGAGACTTATTTGCAGAAAGCTGAGTGTTGATAAGAGCTTCATAGAGCCATAGCTACACAAGAGCCCAGCACAGGCGGTATATATTAAGACCTGCTTTAGGGTGTTGTTGTTGTTGTTTTTCTTCTTTTTTGAAATGTGAGATCTCAAATAATTTGGTTTCTCACCTCTTGACACTATTCTCACTCAACACTTGTCTTTTACATACAATTATTGAGTTGACCTGAAAAGCTGTTAGGTTAGGAGGTGCAAGGTCAGTGTCCCCACCTCTTCCCAACCCAATCTGATACCTACCTCAGACGGGCCTTTGTACTGTCCCTGCTGGACACTGCACCTTTCTGTAATTACGAATGCCTGTTTTCAGTCACTTCAAAGGTTTCCCAGCACTGGGAGTCCTTCTTCAAAGCCTCTGCATTGCTGAGGAACTTCTGTCATTGACAGGAGGTCCTGCTTTGAAGTTTTTCATGCCATTTATTGATTTTCCCCTTTAAAGATGTTCAGATTAGAAAATGCATCACCCCTTTGAAATGTGCATGTTTTCATAATGTTAAAGGGTTAATCCTTTGAAGATATTTACATTTTATAGCAATGTCCTTATATGAAGAAATTTGACATCAGTTATGCCATCTGCTTTATGGTGCTTTCCTTTTCTCTGCTGGATCCTTCAAGTTCAAAATACTTTCAATTTAGTATGTGGTGGAGTTTTGCATTAAACTTTTTTTCTTTTTTAGGCAATGCCAAAGAAACCAATAAATGTGCTAAAATGAAAGAGCTTGAGTAATTTGGAAATGGTATTTATTCCAATTGTTTACACATGATTACTTAATATTAGGACACTTTTAATGGTTGGGTATGTTAAAAAGTTTCTTGATCTCATGACCATCTGCAGTGTCCTAATATTATGCATAACCACCAGTAAATGTTAGCTTTGAAAATGAATTCTATCTGAATTATACAAATGCATATTTTATGCATATTTTTCTTTATGTATATTGGTTATGCCTCAATTTCCTAATCTCTCAAAGAGAAGAATAGAGATGCTATGAGGATTAAATTGAAAATCACACTTAAGAAATAGCTCATGCAAATATGTTAGCTGTGTTGAAGTCAATTAGATGGCAAAATCCAATTAATTCAATACTGAATAAAAGCCTTTGTAATGTTTTAGATATTAGCTTTAGGACTGTCCTGATGATCAGAAGTCCACTACTTTTTTTTTCTCATTAGCTGATTTCAACAATTCTGTCACTTGGAAAATCTGTCAGTTAGCTTAAGACTGATTACTGTTACAATACAGAACTATTGGAGATAGGTAACATTTTAAGTTCTTAGTGTAACTGAAGAGTCTAATAGCATGTTGTGGTGATACAAAGAAATGAGGAGAGAAGAAAATTGTGCTGAAAAGTGGAAAAAAGATGGAAAATTGAAGAACAATGGGGGTAAAGGAGAACTCCAAATCTGAATTTTCACACAATTCATTAAGAAATTAAAAAAAATTTAACATGCAAATACACACATATACACACATACACAGACATGCAACACTCATGAAACTAATTTACAACTAAATATAATAACTAATGGTATAATATCCTAAAGTACAGGTCCTAAATCTAAAATTCCACACACAAGAAAAAGGAAAATAAATATGATGGGGATGAGTTTTGATACCTAGTGGGTTCGTAAACTCATATTAAATGCGATCCTGTTGTTAACCAGGAATCATATAACTTAATCTTCATAATAAAAATAAACAGAGCTTTTAAACTTTTGTGCTTACCATAATATGCTTGTAATCATAATGCCAGGGAAATATTCATTTTCTGGATGTCAGTGATTAATTTCTCCTGAATTCTAAAGCTATTGCTTTATTCAGTAATTTAATCATTCATTTATTTAATATTTATATAGTGTAAAGGAAGTACAAATGGCCAATGAACAGATAAGATAATCGATTTTACTACTCATGAGGATGAAGTAAATGTGGACAACAATTAGGTACATATTCTATCCATTTGGTGCTAAATAATATGAAGCGTTGTTAGGGGTGGGGAAATATTGGTATTCTTTTATGTTATTTGTGGAAGTATAATTCAATATAGATTTTTGGAGTTTAATTAGGAAATATCTATGAAAATGTAAATATGTATATCCTTTAACCCAGGATTACTACAATTATTGTCCTTTCTCTCTTCTAATCTAATCTCTGCATGAACCAGAATGATGCTTTCAAGGTTCACTTCTTTGTTAAAAATCTCCCCAAACTCCATTTATCTTGTAGTATAAGTCAAAATCCTTACAATTGCCTGTAAAGAACCTACACATTGTGTCAGGGTTGAGCCAGGCTGAGGCAGGGAGGTGGGAATTGAGAAAAGAAAGAAAGACAGGAAAGCGGGGTCAGGAGGACCCCAGTTCTCTTGATGAACTGAAGCAAGTTTATTAGCTATACAATCCTATTTATACACAACACACTGAATCAGAGGTCTGTCAAGAGGAATGTATTCTTTGTTCCTCTTAATCTCTAAGGGAGAGATACAGCAGAAGGACAAGTTCTAGGTACAGCATATCTCAGTAAATAGTTACAGACTTCTTGGTAAGCTATGAAGGGCTGTTCTCATTCTACAAATGTTACTCCCATTCTACTGATAATCGCCATCCAAACAAGTCTGGGAAAACTGTGTGGGTAAGGGTCCCAGCCTTGCTAGCCCCTACAGGTGCAAGGACCTTGCCAGCTTACATCTGGCCCCCAACAGATCCCCCTTCTTTGTTTTTTAGGCGAAGTTCATGTTTCAGTGTCTGACAGTTTCTTATGTGTACATGTCAGCAGTAATATTTCAGTTCTGGATTGTGCACAAATGGTGGCAATGCAGGTTCAACCCTCTCTGGTTTGGTCCTGGGCAACCTGTAGCGATGCACAGCTGCTGACTGCTAGCATGATAAAGCGTTGTCACCCTCTTCATTTCTGGACTGCTTCTCTTCTTGTTGTCTCACGCGGCCACTGCTATTCTGTGGCTGGAGCAGTCCTGATAATTCCTCTCTGTTGCAGGAATCCACATGGTCTTCGAGTTGTTTTCTGAAAATATACAAACGTATTCTCGACCAAAGGTTAATAAAGGAATCATATCTATAATTTAGACTTGGGATTCTTTTAATTTTTGTCCAAACGATTTTCCTTTGGCTTACTTTGACACCACGTATGTTTTTCATGGGTGTCTTGCTATTAGCATTATAAATGAAAAAATTAATTTTCAAGTAAAAATATTAAAGCAATAAAGGCATTTACTTAACAGGTTATCATTTACTTAACAGGTTATTATTCCACTATCCCCCCTTTTTTATATTTTAATATTAGGAGGTTTTAGGAAATTTTTTAATGTAGTCTTGATAACTTTTAATTTTAATTTTTCTATAAAAATATGACTGCTTTAGGTTTATAGTATGTTAAGCAATTTGTCTATGAAATGAAAATTTTTGTTAATACTTTTTGAATAATTATATTAATTAGTAAAATTTAATTAATCTGAAAACTTGACTACTATTTTACTGTTAAATTTAATAATCTAATAACAATCTTAGTTTCCACTGTAAATATTAATGGAAAGGATTATTTTGCATCCTTGAGAAGGCCCTGAGCATTCCTGGTGTTAAGCTAGATTTAGATATGGGGTAGTTGCTGTTAGCCAAGTTTCTGTTATCTGGGTATTGATTTTGGCTGGCCTAAGTCTTTTTCTGTTATCTGGGTCCCGATCTGAGCTGGGCATGGGAAGCGCAGCAGCCATGGGGGCAGGAGACCTCCCTCAGAAGGGGCGGGTGTTCAAGCCCCTGCATAGTTGGGGGGGTGAGGATCTCTGCCCCATCTCTGTTGACCCCCAAGTTCTCCTCTGAGGCCCCCTGTGACTGTGCCTGTCTTAGGTTGCCCCTCCCAGAGGGGTCTTACCCGTCGTTGACTAACCAGCCATCCTCCAGGGCCAAGCAGGGTGATGTGAGGTTTAGTTTTGTCTCCTTGGTAGCGTATACCCCTGTGGCCTCCATGCCCAGTAACTGCCTTGTGATCCCCTCGCCTGCTGGCGGGGCCCTGACATTGATCATGGGGAACCCAGATTTCTTCTCCAAAGAGGGCCCAGCTTACGCCATTGGGCAAGAGACAGATCCATGGTACCAGCCACCATGAGGCTTCAACCTCAGTATGAACAGAGAGCTTAGGTAACAGCTATGGGCAATTGGAAGAGGGACCCCCTTGGTAAAAAGGTCAAGAGAGGTCAATATAGAATGCTCAAGTGCCTTCCTAGGGGGCCCTCCACACAGTGGAAGGGATAAAATCCTTTCATGTTCTTATTAAATTGCTGCCAAACAATTAGTTTGTAAGCTTGTTTGGAATAAATGTTAATATGCTGTTGTAAAATATTAAAAAATTATTAATGAGTTTTTGTAGAATAATATCATGTAAGGATATTCTTCGCTCTAGGCTATGGCAATTCAATTTTAAACTGGCTGTCAATTTCTTTTTGTACAGACAAGCTCTTAGTTATATTTTCTGTATCTCTCCCAGGAGTAAGTAGTGACAGTCCCTTATTTCCTTGCCCTATTTATGTTCCTACTGGATACTATATTAGGTGGGGGATCAGCCCACGTAAGGGTTTTCACCTATGAAGGGTCAGGAGCATAAGTTTGAAATATTTCTATATTTGCCCTAGGTAATATTACCATATAGATGATTACTGCTGGCATGGCAAGAAAGATGTTCTCAGGCGTCAGGTGTCTTCTTTACCATGCCTCAGGTGGTCTCCGGGCTGTTTGTTGTCTGGCTCGTCTTCCTCCTGCTGGGTTATACTTGGAAAACTTCAATTAAAAAAAAATATATTTTTCTTTTATACTAAGTAATCTATAGGTTATTTCTTGGATGTGGATTGATAGTGCCATAAGGCTATGTATATTAAGTCAAAGTTATTAAATATTTATGGTGATTGTACTTATTTTTAGATTTGGTATTTTAACAGTAAATCATTAGATTATTTTATAAATATTAGTGGAAGATACTTTAAAATTTTAAAATTTTCTTCTTTTTATTAAATTTAAGATAATATTTTAAAAATAATATTCCCTTTTGGCTTATTTGTATATATAGAGGGATTACGGGAAGTCTTCAGTAATTGTTTTAGAAGAATTTACTTTACTAGGATTTAATTGCCTATAAAGATACTGGCTTCTTATGGTAGGTACTTTTATTAATAAAGTTAGTAAATTTAGTAAAGTTTTATGTCTGAATTACAAGGTGTAAACACTGCCTATCTCTAGCCTAGTTTAAAATGTAGTAGTGAGGAACTTTTGTTATTTTAAATTATATCTTAAAATAATTCTATTGCTGTATTTTAAAAAATTTTAAATAAAATAACTCATTTTGCCCTTTTATAGAGGCAAAAACTTAAAATATAGATTTATTAATATTTATTTGATAAAGCTTTCTATGTGATTTCAAGTATATTAAATTGGCTTTATTAAAAAATCCTTTAAGAAAAGGGAATAAACTTTTGAAAACATTTCAGGGCCCATGAAATGTCCTAAAGTCATTCCTTGATTATAGTTTTGAAATGTAACTTGAAAGACTATTAAATATATATGTGTATATATAATTTAAAGATTATATACCTTTTATAATTATTAAGAGATATCAATTAAATTAAAACTGATCTTTGTATTAAAAAATTTCGGTTGGGATTATAGAATTTATTCTCTTTTTTTAATTAGATAAATGTTGAAATTTTATTATAATTATATGATTTCTCCCAATTTATGTAACCAAACTTTAAACTCTTAGCTGGCAAGTTAAATATTTCTTAATCAGTAACATTTTTAAGAATAAACTTCAAAAATACATGACATAATCAATAGATTTAATTCTGTCCTCTAGATTTTTCATGAGGGAAATTTAGATTAATATTTTAGCATTTTGTTATTTCAGAATATCTAATTTAATTGAGTAAACTCCTAAGCCTTGGGGTGCCATTGACTGAAAACAGGTAACCATTAAAATGTAAATCAGTTATATTCTTTCTACCAAGGATGGGAAACTGGGAAGCAAGCCTCTCTTTAAAAGTTGTCACTGGCAGGAAATTTTTGGCCTACCTGCTCTGTTGGGGGAAGGGAGGCTAGCCCTTCCTCTATTAGAAATTGCTTTGGGAAGCCAGCCTTAAATAGAGGGCGTAACTGTCTTTTACCTGGGCTACTTAGATTTTTATAATTAGTATATTTTAATAATTCTTGAGATTTAAATCCAATTTATTATTTTAAGGCATATTCTTTAGCAAATTCTTTTAACAGAGACAATTTTACTGACTTTCCTTTTTGGCCTTGAAATTAACTTTTAATATTCTTTATTAGTATTTAAAAACTGTTCTGTATTATGGAAATGCCAATCCTGCTGCTAGAATCTAGCCAGCATCTTTTTCCCTTTGGGTTAAATTTTGCCATCTTTCTTAGGAAATAATCAGTCTTGGGTTTTATTTGTATATTTGTAAAGAGATTTTAGCTTGAAACTCTATCTAAATGTCCAAAATCAGACAATGCGCGCCTTAGTTCCAAGCCAGTTTTCTCTTTACACGTGTACAGAAATCCCAGACGTATTTTTAAATTTCAGATCCGGTGGCATTTGCTGTAGCTGTATCGGAAATGCAAGGAAATCATCATTTTTTCTCTATGTGGGAGGTTTTAAATCTAATGATATTTTGTTTATTTTAGTAGACAAGGGCAGCACCCAGGGCAGACAGAATGTCTTATTCCTATGGATCCAAGGTCCAGCCCGGCACTTCTGGGGGTTGCTTGGAATAGCTCTTGTATCTATTTTGCTCTCTGGGGTGGGCTGGGTGCTGTGCAGCCTGCTGGCCTTGAGACAGCACAGGGACAGGAGGGTAAATAGACAATGCCCCTGTTATTTGCTGTGTCTGGGCTGGCCCCTTTTGGTAGTTTCTCTACTGGTGTTGAGGCAAAGAATTTCCCTGGATATCTGTCTTAGATTTACACTCATTTGCCCAATGTGTTCCTTTTTTACATTTAGGGCATAGTCCAGGTTGTTTGGGACCTCTGCCATTTCCTTTATTAACCCCTTTATTAGAAGGACACTGTTTTGCTATGTGTCCTGTTCCTCCACAAGTAAAACACTTGTGTGTTTGACTTTTCCTTGGAACTGGTGCTGCACAACGCAGCAGAGAGCAGCGGGAACGGCCCCCGCAGCTTCTCTTTTTCTTGCCAAGAAGCTTTAATAATTCTAAAAAGTGTTCCAACACATCCTCTATATCACTACCCTCTTCAGTTCCAGCAGAAAAATATTCTTCCTCCCCTTTTGCCTGAACAATACCTGTATTATCATCATGACAAAGAGCAGCAGCTTCCTCAAAATCCTCCTCATTTTGAGGAGTTAAATTGTCTTTAAAAGTTACATTATTTCTTTTTAATATACTGTCTATTTTAGACTCCTGTTTTGTGCTATCACCCTGCTTCTCCTTTTTTTCTGGCTTAAGAGACAGTTGATTATGGTCATGCCTGGGATCCAAACAATCCCGTATTAAATTCGATAAGGAAATGCAGACCTCCTGAATGAATTTTAAAAAATTTTCTACTTGCTTGTTGTTAACCTTAGTTCCTCTACTTTTGAGTATAAACTTTAACATTTGCCCATAAAGGCCATTTTCTCTAGATTCTAATTGCCCCATGCTTTACTCCCGATTATCAAAAAATTGCTCCTC
Source organism: Myotis daubentonii (assembly GCF_963259705.1). NCBI lineage: Eukaryota > Metazoa > Chordata > Mammalia > Chiroptera > Vespertilionidae > Myotis > Myotis daubentonii. The sequence goes on from NC_081842.1 coordinate 108,854,994, forward strand.
CCTTACCTTAACTAGTGCACTCTTTATCCAGAGGAGTTCCTCACACCCTCTCTCCAAGCCCGACGGAGTTCCTCACTGTCTTTTTCCCAGTTCCTCAGTCCCTTAGCTCAGGCGCCAGATCTGTCAGGGCCAGCCTGACAGGGTTGAGCCGGGCTGAGGCAGGGAGGTGGGAATTGAGAAAAGAAAGAAAGACAGGAAAGCGGGGTCAGGAGGACCCCAGTTCTCTTGATGAACTGAAGCGAGTTTATTAGCTATACAATCCTATTTATACACAACACACTGAATCAGAGGTCTGTCAGGAGGAATGTATTCTTTGTTCCTCTTAATCTCTAAGGGAGAGATATAGCAGAAGGACAAGTTCTCAGTACAGCATATCTCAGTAAACAGTTACAGACTTCTTGGTAAGCTATGAAGGGCTGTTCTCATTCTACAAATGTTACTCCCATTCTACTGATAATCGCCATCCAAACAAGTCTGGGAAAACTGTGTGGGTAAGGGTCCCAGCCTTGCTAGCCCCTACAGGTGCAAGGACCTTGCCAGCTTACATCTGGCCCCCAACAACATTGTTATTTATGTTATTTTTAGTTACAGTTGACATGCAATATTATGTTAGTTTCAGGTGTATAACCCAGTGATTAGACATTATATAACTTACTAAGTGATAACCCCAA